>NW_027040659.1:207500-215000 GCF_037179485.1 Ochlerotatus camptorhynchus
TGGAACCCAGGCTGGACCTCCATATCTCAGTATCGATGATGACACGCTGGCCAGAAGACGCCTCTTGCCACTGCTGGGACCAGCGTTGTTCGGCATGATTCTAGCTATCGCGTTGATGGCCTTCGAAGCCTTCTCACAGGCATATTCGACGTGGCTGTTGAAGTTTAGCCGGTCATCGATCATCACTCCCAGGTATTTTAACACACGCTTCGAGGCTATGGTGTGCTCCCCGACGGTGATTTCTGCCCGCTGTACCGCTTTACAATTACTGACCAATAACACTTCCGTTTTGTGGTGGGCTATTTGCAGCTTCGCTCCTTTCATCCAGTTACCAATCATGTCGATTGCCTCGGTTGACAACACTTCCACCTCTTCCAGCGTCTCGCCTGTTACCGTCAAGACGACGTCGTCCGCAAAGCCAACGATCTCAACTCCTTTGGGCAGTTTCAGCGTTAGCACGCCGTTGTACATCCCGTTCCAGAGCGTTGGACCAAGGATGGAGCCTTGTGGAACTCCCGCTGTGATCCTAATCGATCTCTGTCCCATGTCTGTCTCGTAGACCAGAACCCGGTTCTGGAAATAACTCCTCAGGATCCTGCACAGGTAGTCAGGAACCCTCATTCTATGCAGTGCTTCGGCGATGGCCTCCCAGCTGGCGCTGTTGAACGCATTCTTGACGTCGATCGTTATCACGGCGCAATATCGATCTCCTCTCCGCTTCTGTTTGGACGCCTTTTCAGCTCTCTCGACCACTGTCCGAATTGCATCCACCGTCGATCTCCCTTTCCGGAATCCGAACTGCCTCTCCGACAATCCGTGCTCACTCTCCGTGTATTTCGTCAGCCTGTTTAGGATGATCCTCTCCAAGAGTTTTCCGAGTGTATCCAGCAGGCATATAGGCCTGTATGATGCTGGATCTCCCGGCGGTTTTCCTGGTTTCGGCAGCAACACTAGCTTCTCAGGGTTATTCTGCGTGGCGTATGAGGTGAGACGCCAATTGTCACCTCGCAGTCACATGACTCTTCTCACTCTATTCCGACAGTCGACTCGGGTGAGGTGAGAGGTTCATTCTTAGGTGAGTTGCAAAGCGACTCGGTGTTCATTCACCGAAATGTCAGTTTGCTTTGTTTTCCGAAGAAGGCCCATGCAGTTTTTGTTGGTTCATTTGTCAGTTTAATCGCAGGTTTTTATTTTTTACTATGAACATGCGTTCGAGTCGTATTTCATGTCAAACAAGATAGATTAAATATTTTATTATTTTCTTAAACATAATCCGCGTTCACATGTTCGAAATCATGCATAAAAACATCATTTAAATGGATTGAAAATGTTCGGCCTGTGCTAGACCCTTTCAGTTTTGGCTGTTTGTTGTTTTCGGTTGCGGACGAAGATTTTTTTTTCCAATCGTGGTTTTTTTTTTAATTAGGGTCCAGGTTCCAGTGTATTCCTCCATCTACGAACCACACCGGCGGTTCGTAAATCGAAATAGACGTAAAAAACATTATTTGCGATTTATTTCCTAAAAAGTTTTTGGAAAATTTTGTCGAATACCGCACAAAATGGGTATTTTTTGGTATCTGGGTGACGTACGGGGACCGGAAATCAACGCCTGACGTTATTTTTATTTCAATATGGCGGCTTCCGGTTAGAGAAAAGCTGGGAAGTACTGCAAAATAACCAACAACATGGGTATTTTTGGAATCTTGGTGACGTGTAGGGACTGGAAATCGATGTCTGAAGCCTTTTTGAAATTCAATATGGCTGCTTCCGGTGCGAGAAATAATTGTAATTTCTGTCAAATACCCCTCAATATGGGTATTTTTGGAATCCGGGTGACGTGTAGGGACCGGAAATCGATGTCTGACGCCATTTTGACATTCAAGATGGCGGCTTCTGGTTAAAGAAAAACTTGGAAATTCGGTCAAGTACCCCTCAATATGGGTATTTTTGGAATCCGGGTGACGTGTAGAGACCGGAAAACCATGTCTGTCGTCCTTCTGAAACTCAATATGGCGGCTTCCGGTTAGTGAAAAACTGGGAAATAATGCCAAATTACCCACAATATTGGGTATTTTTGAAATCTTGGTGACGTGTAGGGACCAAAAAACCATGTCTGACGCCTTTTTGAAATTCAAGATGGCGGCTTCCGGTTAGAGAAAAACTTGGAAATACTACCAAATTACCCACAATATGGGTATTCTTGGAATCGGAATGACGTGTAGGGACCGGACATCGATGTCTGAGGCCATTTTGAAATTCAAGATGGTGGCTTCCGGTTAGAGAAAACTTGGGAATTCTGTCAAATACCTCACCATATTGGTATTTTTGTAGACGGGGTGCTGTGTAAGGACCCTTAATCGATGTCTGAGGCCATTTTGAAATTCAATTTATGAAATTCTGTGAAATACCTCTCAATATGAGTATTTTTGGAGTCTTGATGACGTGTAGGGACCGGAAATCGATGTCTAAAGCTTTTTTGAAATCCAATATGGCGGCTTCCGGTTAGAGAAAAACTGGGCAATACTGCCAAATTACCCACAATATGGGTATTTTTGGAATCGGGGTGACGTTTAGGGACCGGAAATCGATGTCTAACGCTTTTTTGAAATCCAATATGGCGGCTTCCGGTTAGAGAAAAACTGGGCAATACTGCGAAATTACCCATAATATTGGGTATTTTTGAAATCTTGGTGATGTGTAGGGACCAAAAAACCATGTCTGACGCCTTTTTGAAATTCAAGATGGCGGCTTCCGGTTAGAGAAAAACTTGGAAATACTACCAAATTACCCACAATATGGGTATTTTTGGAATCGGGGTGACGTTTAGGGACCGGAAATCGATGTCTAACGCTTTTTTGAAATCCAATATGGTGGCTTCCGGTTAGAGAAAAACTGGGCAATACTGCAAAATTACCCATAATATTGGGTATTTTTGAAATCTTGGTGATGTGTAGGGACCAAAAAACCATGTCTGACGCCTTTTTGAAATTCAAGATGGCGGCTTCCGGTTAGAGAAAAACTTGGAAATACTACCAAATTACCCACAATATGGGTATTTTTGGAATCGGGGTGACGTTTAGGGACCGGAAATCGATGTCTAACGCTTTTTTGAAATCCAATATGGTGGCTTCCGGTGCGAGAAAAACTGGGCAATACTGCATAATTACCCACAATATTGGGTATTTTTGAAATCTTGGTGATGTGTAGGGACCAAAAAACCATGTCTGATGCCTTTTTGAAATTCAAGATGGCGGCTTCCGGTTAGAGAAAAACTTGGAAATACTACCAAATTACCCACAATATGGGTATTTTTGAAATCGGAATGACGTGTAGGGACCGGAAATCGATGTCTAAAGCCATTTTGAATTTAAGATGGTGGCTTCCGGTTAGAGAAAAACTTAGAAATTTTCTCAAATATTGCACCATGGGTATTTTTGATGTTGGGGTTACGTGTAAGGGCCGGAAATCGATGTCTGCGGCCATTGTGAAATTAAACATGGTGGATTCCGGTTGGAGAAAAACTTGAAAATTAAGTCAAATTCCTCTCAATGTGTGTATTTTTGGAATCTTAATGAAGTGTAAGGACTGGAAACCCATGTCTGATACCATTTTGAATTCCATATGCCAGCTTTCGGTTAGAGAAAAGCTGGGAACTACTGCCAAATTATCCACATTATGGGTATTTTTGGAGTCTTGATGACGTGTAGGGACCGAACATCGATGTCTGGCGTTTTGAAATTCAAGATGGCTGCTTACGGCAAGAGAAAAACTTGTAAATTCTCTCAAATACCTAACAATATTTGTATTTTTAGAGTCGGATTGACGTGTAAGGACCTAAAATCGATGTCTGCGGCCATTTTAAAATTAAAGATGGCGGCTTCCAGTTAGAGAAAAAATTGGAAATTTTGTCAAATAACCCTTATCTAGGGGTATTTTTGGAATCGGGGTGACGACCAGAAATCCATGCCTGGCGTCATTTTGATATCCAAGATAACGGCTTTCGTTTAAATAAAACTGGGATATTGTCAAATACACCACATTATGAGTATTTTAGGAATCTTGGTGACGTGTAGGGACCGTAAATTAATGCCTTTTTTATATTCAAGATGGTGGCTTCCAGTTACAGGAAAATTGAAAAATACTATGAAATACCCCTCAATATGGGTATTTTTGCAATCGTGGTGATGTTTACAGGCCGTAAATGCATGGCTGACGACATTTTGAATTCAATATGGTGGCTTTCCGTTAGCAAAAAACTTGCAAATTCTGTCCAATATGGGTATTTTTGGAATTGGAGTGGCGTGTATGGACGGAAAACCCGCCTGTATTTTTCTATTTTTCTGTGACCGGAAGGCACCATATTGAATTTCAAAATAGCATCAGACATGGATTTCTGGACCCTACATGTCACCCGATTCCAAAAATATTCATATTGTGGTGTATTTGACAGTGTTTCCAAGTTTGTCTTCTATCGGAAGCCACCAGATTGAATTCAAAATGGCCTCAGACATCGATTTCCTGTCCCTACACGTCATCCCGACTGCAAAAATACCAGTTTTGTGGGGTATTGGCAGAATTTCCCAGTTTTTCTCCAACCGGAAGCCGCCATATTGAATTTCAAAATATCTTCAGACATCTATTTCCGGACCCTACACGTCACCAAGATTCCAAAAATACTCATACTTTGGGTAATTTGGTAGTAATTCCCAGTTTTTCTCGCACCGGAAGCCGCCATATTGAATTCAAAATGGCGTCAGACATCGATTTCAGGTCCCTACACGTCACCCCAATTTTGAAAGTACCCATATTGAGAGATATTTGACAGAATTTCCAAGTTTTTTTTTAACCGGAAGCCGCCAGCTTGAATTTCGAAATGGCCTCAGACATCGATTCTGGACCCTACACGTCACCAAGATTCCAAAAATACTCACACTTTGGGTAATTTGGCAGTAATTCCCAGTTTTTCTCCCACCGAAAGCCGCCATCTTGAATTCAAAATGGCGTCAGACATCTATTTCCGGACCCTATACGTCACCCCAATTCTAAAAATACCCATATTGAGGGGTATTAGACATAATTTTCAAGTTTTTCTCCAACCGGAAGCCGCCATCTTCAATTCAAAATGGCCTCAGACATCGATTTCCGGTCCCTACACGTCACCAAGATTCCAAAAATACTCCTACTGTGGGTAATTTGGCAATAATTCCCAGTTTTTCTCCCACCGGAAGCCGCCATCTTGAATTCAAAATGGCGTCACACATCTATTTCCGGACCCTATACGTCACCCCAATTCTAAAAATACCCATATTGAGGGGTATTTGACATAATTTTCAAGTTTTTCTCCAACCGGAAGCCGCCATCTTGAATTCAAAATTGCCTCAGACATCGATTTCCGAACCCTACACGTCACCAAGATTCCAAAAATACTCCTACTGTGGGTAATTTGGCAATAATTCCCAGTTTTTCTCCCACCGGAAGCCGCCATCTTGAATTCAAAATGGCGTCAGACATCTATTTCCGGACCCTATACGTCACCCCAATTCTAAAAATACCCATATTGAGGAGTATTAGACATAATTTTCAAGTTTTTCTCCAACCGGAAGCCGCCATCTTGAATTCAAAATGGCCTCAGACATCGATTTCCGAACCCTACACGTCACCAAGATTCCAAAAATACTCCTACTGTGGGTAATTTGGCAATAATTCCCAGTTTTTCTCCCACCGGAAGCCGCCATCTTGAATTCAAAATGGCGTCAGACATCTATTTCCGGACCCTATACGTCACCCCAATTCTAAAAATACCCATATTGAGGAGTATTAGACATAATTTTCAAGTTTTTCTCCAACCGGAAGCCGCCATCTTGAATTCAAAATGGCCTCAGACATCGATTTCCGAACCCTACACGTCACCAAGATTCCAAAAATACTCCTACTGTGGGTAATTTGGCAATAATTCCCAGTTTTTCTCCCACCGGAAGCCGCCATCTTGAATTCAAAATGGCGTCACACATCTATTTCCGGACCCTATACGTCACCCCAATTCTAAAAATACCCATATTGAGGGGTATTTGACATAATTTTCAAGTTTTTCTCCAACCGGAAGCCGCCATCTTGAATTTCAGATTGACTTCAGACATCGATTTCCGGTCCCTAAACGTCATCCCGACTCCAAAAATACCAGTTTTGTGGGGTATTTGGCAGAATTTCCAAATTTTTCTCAAACCGGAAGCCGCCATATTGAATTTTAAAATGGCCTCAGACATGGGTTTCCGATTCCTACACGTCACTCCTATTCCAAAAATACCCATATTGAGGAAGCCGAAGAAACAAAAAAAAATTGATTGAAACAAATTTAGAAGAATAAATTACCGACAACCGCAACCATCGCTTATAGAACTCTAAGGTTTTCCTTCCAGTCGACTGCAGCGGAGGTTACGACTCTTGTCACTTAAAATCGTCACTTCAGTACGACTTTTGTCACCCAAATACGACTGTGAGAATAAGGTGAGAGTTCATCGGGTTCATCCCAAGTGACTCTTCTCACCTCACTCGCCAGCTGGAATCGGGTGACACGAGTGACTCGAGTCGTCTCACCTCATTCGCCACGCAGAATAACCCTGTCTGTATCTTCCACCTGTCAGGGAAGTGACCCTCGTTCAGGCATTTCTGCAGCACCATCCTGAACATGTCCGGGGATGACTGGATCGCCGCTTTCAACGCTACGTTGGGGATTCCATCCAGACCGGGAGCTTTCTTCACCTTCAATCCTTTCGCCACTACTACGAGCTCCTCGTTGGTGATTTCGACGTTATCTCCCTCTCCTTCTCCGTACGGTGTAGGTGGCCAGGTTGTTGGGTCGTGCTTCGGGAAAAGTCCTTCCACGATGACTTTCAGCTTCTCTGGGCACATTTCAGCGGGCATCGTTGGACCTCTGGTCTTCGCCATCACGACTCGGTATGCGTCGCCCCAGGGGTTGGCATCAGCGTCTCGACACAGCTCCTTAAAACAGTTCGACTTGCTCTGCTTAATCACTCGTTTAAAAGCGGCCCTGGCCGCTCGAAACACTTCTCTTCGTTCCTCTCTGTCTGCTTCCGTTCTTGCTCTCTGAACACGTCTTCTGGCTCTGAGACAACTAGCGCGGAGAGTACTAAGTGCCTCGTTCCACCAGTAGATTGGACGCCGTCTGTTATTTGGCTCCAGTTTCCTCGGCATGGTCGTGTCACATGCTCTCACTAACGTTTCTGTCAGCTCGTCCGCATTTAGATCTACGGGACTCCCGTCCACACGAAGGGCCTTATTACGGGTGTCACTACACGGTGATAAGGAAGTGATACTCATAATAAGAGCCGTGATTGCCGTACAAATCAAATGGGAATCACTTCACCGTGACGACAAGTGACAAGTTTTCACCGTGAAGTGACATCCGTAATAAGCCCCGAAGTGCCTCAACGAACAAATCCTTGTCGAAAGCTTTCGTCTTCCACTTTCGGTCACAAGTTC